>NW_027415311.1:0-10830 GCF_964106895.1 Numenius arquata
CAAAAGGGGTCTTTCTGCCCCCCCTTGGGAGGTTTCTTCCCGCCTCCCCCCGGTTTTCTGCCCTCTCCCCCCAGTTTTCTGCCCCCCCCTCTGGGCTTCCTGCCCCCCCCGGGGTTTTTCTGCCCCCCCCGGGTCTTTCTTCCCCCTCCCGAGGCTTTTTTGCCCCCCCCCAGCTCTTTGCTCCCCCCCAAGGGGTCTTTCTGCCCCCCCTTGGGAGGTTTCTTCCCCCCTCCCCCCGGTTTTCTGCCCTCCCCCCCAGTTTTCTGCCCCCCCCCTCCGGGCTTCCTGCCCCCCCCGGTGTTTTTCTGCCCCCCCCGGGTCTTTCTGCCCCCCCCGAGGCTTTTTTGCCCCCCCCCCAGCTCTTTGCTCCCCCTCAAGGGGTCTTTCTGCCCCCCCTTGGGAGGTTTCTTCCCCCCTCCCCCCGGTTTTCTGCCCTCCCCCCCAGTTTTCTGCCCCCCCCCGGGCTTCCTGCCCCCCCGGGTCTTTCTGCCCCCCCCCGAGGCTTTTTTGCCCCCCCCCAGCTCTTTGCTCCCCCCCAAGGGGTCTTTCTGCCCCGCCTTGGGAGGTTTCTTTCCCCCTCCCCCCGGTTTTCTGCCCTCCCCCCCAGTTTTCTGCCCCCCCCTCCAGGCTTCCTGCCCCCCCCTGGGGTTTTTCTGCCCCCCCCGCCCAGGGGATTTGCCCCCCTTGCCCCCCCAGCCCCGCTCTGACCCTCGCCCCCTCCCACAGGTTCAGCACATCCCGCCAGACGCTGACCTGGATCCCCGACTCCTTCTTCTCCAGGTGATGGGGGGGGCAAAAACAAAGTGGGGGGGGGGTCCCTGAGCTGGGGGGAGGTGGGGGACCCCCGAAAACCTTTAAACCCCTCCTTTTGTGCCCCCCCCCCCCCAGCCTCCTGAGCGGCCGCATCTCCACCTTGAAGGATGAGACGGGAGCGGTGAGTCCTCTTCCTTCCCCCCTTCCGGGAAGAATTGGGGGTTGGGGGGGTCTGTCCCCCAAATATTTTATCGACACACACCCCCCCCTAAAAAAAACCCCAAAATATCAAAGATTTTCATCGACCGGGACCCCACCGTCTTCGCCCCCATCCTCAACTTCCTCCGTACCAAGGAGCTGGACCCCCGGGGCGTCAGCGCCTCCCTCCTCCTCCACGAAGCCCAGTTTTACGGCATCACCCCTTTAGGTGACGATTTTTGGGGGGGGGGGAACGGGGTTTAAGGGGGGGGGGGGGGTTGCACCTGGTCGTTGACACCCCCAAAATTCTCTTCTATTTAAGTTCGCCGCTTGCAGCTACGGGAGGAGCTGGAACGTTCCTCCTGCGGCAGCGTCCTCTTCAACGGGTACCTGCCCCCCCCAGGTAAATCTCAACCCCCCCCCCCACCCCCACCCCCAAATCCCAAAGAGATGTGGGGGTGAAATACACCCCCCCCCCCCCTACTTAAAATAATTTGGGGGTGTGTGGGGGGGGTCCGCTTTCTCCCCTGCAGTTTTACCGGCCAAACGGTGCAACCGGCACAGCCTGGCGGGGCCCCAACTGGCCCCCCGTTTGCCGCCCCCCCCCCGAACGAGCCCCCGTACGTCGCAGCCGCACCATGCCCCCCAACCTGGGCAACGCCGGCTTGTTGGGGCGCCTCCTGGAAGAGCGGAGCCTGGCCGCCACCAGTAAGACCAGTTCCTAACTGGGGAATAGGGTTTTTATTTTTTTTGGGGGGTGGGGGGTGGTTTGAGGGGGGTTCTATTGCCACGTCGTATGGTTTTTGCCTGCCCCCCCCCCCCTCCGACTTCGTTAGCCAACGAGCCGGGAGCGGTGAGGATCGTCTGCGGCCACCACAACTGGATCGCGGTGGCTTACGCCCAGTTCCTGGTCTGCTATAGGTAAACTGGGAAGGACTGGGAGGGACTGGGGTGGCCCCCGACTCCCCTCCTGGGTGTCTTTTTTCCTTGTCCCCCAGGGTGAAGGAGACCTCGGGGTGGCAACAGGTCTTCTCCAGTCCCCGCCTGGACTGGGTGATCGAGCGGGTGGCCCTCAACGCCAAGGTGCTGGGGGGGGCCTTGGGTGACCATGACAAGATGGTGGCGGTGGCTTCCTGCACCGAGATCATCCTCTGGGCCCTCCAGGCCGACGGCAACGGCAACGAGATCGGTGAGACCCGCCCCCCCCCCCCCCCGAACCACTCCGTCCTCAAAGATCTTGGAGGATCCTGAAGGATCTCAGAGGTTCCTCAAGGATCTCGGAGGTTCCTCAAGGATCTTCAAGGTTCCTCAAGGATCTCGGAGGTTCCTCAAGGATCTCAGAGGATCCTGAAGGATCTTGCAGGTTCCTCAAGCATCTCGGGGGATCCTCAAGGATCTCAGAGGTTCCTCAAGGATCTCAGAGGTTCCTTAAGGATCTCAGAGAATCCTCAAGGATGCTGGAGGTTCAAGGATCTTGGAAGATTCTGAAGGATCTTGGAGGTTCCTCGAGGATCTTAAAGGTTCCTGAAGGATCTTGGAGGATCCTGAAGGATCTCAGAGGTTCAAGGATCTCAGAGGTTCCTTAAGGATCTCAGAGAATCCTCAAGGATGCTGGAGGTTCAAGGATCTTGGAAGATTCTGAAGGATCTTGGAGGTTCCTCGAGAATCTTAAAGGTTCCTGAAGGATCTTGGAGGATCCTGAAGGATCTCAGAGGTTCAAGGATCTCAGAGGTTCCTTGAGGATCTTCAAGGTTCCTGAAGGATCTCAGAGGTTCCTCGAGGATCTCAGAGGATCCTCAAGGATCTTGGAGGATCCTGAAGGATCTCGGATGTTCCTCAAGGGTCTCAGAGGTTCCTCAAGGGTCTCAGAGGTTCCTCAAGGATCTTGGAGGCTCAGGGATCTCGGAGGGTCCTGAAGGATCTCGCAGGTTCCTCAAGGGCCTCAGAGGTTCCTCAAGGACCTTCTCCTCGCCCAGGCGTCTTCCACCTTGGGGTGCCACTGGAAGCCCTCTTCTTCGTGGGCAACCAACTCATCGCCACCAGCCACACCGGCAAAATCGGCGTCTGGAACGCCGTCACCAAGCACTGGCAGGTGAGGCGGGGGCGGGGATTGTCACCGGCCGGGGATTGTCCCCACAAATTGTCCCTCGCAACCCCCTTCTCGTAACCTCTGGTAGATCCAAGACGTCGTCCCCATCAACAGCTACGACGCCGCCGGCACCTTCCTCCTCCTCGGTTGCAACAACGGCTCCATCTACTACGTGGGTGAGCCCCGGTGACGCCGCTCTGACCCCCCCCTCCCCCGCTGGCGATGCCACCGCTGTCACTGTGTGTGTGTGTCCCCCCCGTCATGTGTGTGTCCCCCCGTTTTTAGACGTCCAGAAGTTTCCCCTGCGCATGAAGGACAACGACCTGCTGGTGACCGAGCTCTACCGCGACCCCACCGAAGACGCCGTCACCGCCCTCAGCGTCTACCTCACCCCCAAAACCAGTAAGAACCCACCACCACCTCGTTTTGTGGGGGACGGGAGGGTGGGTTCTTCCCCCCTCCCAGTCTACCTCCCCCCCAAAACCAGTAAGAACCCACCACCACCTCGCTTTGGGGAGGATGGTGGGGTTTTTCTTCCCCCCTCCCAGTCTACCTCCCCCCCAAAACCAGTAAGAACCCACCACCATCTCACTCTGTGGGGCGCGGTGGGGTGGGTTCTTCCCCCCTCCCAGTCTACCTCCCCCCCAAAACCAGTAAGAACCCACCACCACCTCGCTTTGGGGAGGATGGTGGGGTTGTTCTTCCCCCCTCCCAGTCTACCTCCCCCCAAAACCAGTAAGAACCCACCACCACCTTGCTTTGGGGAGGGGGTGAGGGGGTGGTTCTTCCCCCCTCCCAGTCTACCTCCTCCCCAAAACCAGTAAGAACCCACCACCACCTCGCTTTGGGGAGGATGGTGGGGTTTTTCTTCCCCCCTCCCAGTCTACCTCCCCCCCAAAACCAGTAAGAACCCACCACCACCTCGCTTTGGGGAGGATGGTGGGGTTTTTCTTCCCCCCTCCCAGTCTACCTCCCCCCCAAAACCAGTAAGAACCCACCACCACCTCGCTTTGGGGAGGATGGTGGGGTTTTTCTTCCCCCCTCCCAGTCTACCTCCTCCCCAAAACCAGTAAGAACCCACCACCACCTCGCTTTGGGGAGGATGGTGGGGTTGTTCTTCCCCCCTCCCAGTCTACCTCCTCCCCAAAACCAGTAAGAACCCACCACCACCTCGCTTTGTGGGGGATGGTGGGGTGGTTCTTCCCCCCTCCCAGTCTACCTCCCCCCCAAAACCAGTAAGAACCCACCACCACCTCGCTTTGGGGAGGATGGTGGGGTTTTTCTTCCCCCCTCCCAGTCTACCTCCCCCCCAAAACCAGTAAGAACCCACCACCACCTCGCTTTGGGGAGGATGGTGGGGTTTTTCTTCCCCCCTCCCAGTCTACCTCCTCCCCAAAACCAGTAAGAACCCACCACCACCTCACTTTGGGGAGGGGGCGGGAGGGTGGTTCTTCCCCCCTCCCAGTCTACCTCCCCCCCAAAACCAGTAAGAACCCACCACCACCTCGCTTTGGGGAGGGGGTGAGGGGGTGGTTCTTCCCCCCTCCCAGTCTACCTCCTCCCCAAAACCAGTAAGAACCCACCACCACCTCGCTTTGGGGAGGGGGTGAGGGGGTGGTTCTTCCCCCCTCCCAGTCTACCTCCTCCCCAAAACCAGTAAGAACCCACCACCACCTCGCTTTGGGGAGGGGGTGAGGGGGTGGTTCTTCCCCCCTCCCAGTCTACCTCCTCCCCAAAACCAGTAAGAACCCACCACCACCTCGCTTTGGGGAGGATGGTGGGGTTTTTCTTCCCCCCTCCCAGTCTACCTCCCCCCCAAAACCAGTAAGAACCCAACACCACCTTGCTTTGGGGAGGGGGCGAGGGGGTGGTTCTTCCCCCCTCCCAGTCTACCTCCCCCCCAAAACCAGTAAGAACCCACCACCACCTCGCTTTGGGGAGGATGGTGGGGTTTTTCTTCCCCCCTCCCAGTCTACCTCCCCCCCAAAACCAGTAAGAACCCACCACCATCTCACTCTGTGGGGCGCGGCGGGGTGGGTTCTTCCCCCCTCCCTGTCTACCTCCCCCCCAAAACCAGTAAGAACCCACCACCACCTCGCTTTGGGGAGGATGGTGGGGTTGTTCTCCCCCCCTCCCAGTCTACCTCCCCCCCAAAACCAGTAAGAACCCAACACCACCTTGCTTTGGGGAGGGGGCGAGGGGGTGGTTCTTCCCCCCTCCCAGTCTACCTCCCCCCCAAAACCAGTAAGAACCCACCACCATCTCACTCTGTGGGGCGCGGCGGGGTGGGTTCTTCCCCCCTCCCTGTCTACCTCCCCCCCAAAACCAGTAAGAACCCACCACCACCTCGCTTTGGGGAGGGGGTGGTTCTTCACTCCTCCCAGTCTACCTCCTCCCCAAAACCAGTAAGAACCCACCACCACCTCGCTTTGTGGGGGACAGGGACGGGGTGGGAGGTGGGGGAATGGGTTCTTCACCCCTCCCAGTTTGTTACTGGGAGGTTGTGGCTTTAGGCGATAGCGGCAACTGGATCGAGATCGCTTACGGCACCAGTTCGGGGGTGGTTCGGGTCATCGTGCAACACCCCGAAACCGTGGGCTCCGGACCCCAACTTTTCCAAACCTTCACCGTCCACCGCAGCCCCGTCACCAAGATCATGTTGTCGGAGAAACACCTCATCTCCGGTGAGCTCCGGTCTTGGAGGGATGGGGATGGAGAAACCACGGAGGGGAAACCACCACCACCACCACCATCACCCCTCCACCCAGTTTTTCCCAGTATATAACCCCCCCCCCGACCCCGTTCCTCCCGCTCATTTTCCCAGTTTGCGCCGACAACAATCACGTCCGCACCTGGACGGTGACGCGGTTCCGAGGGATGATTTCAACCCAACCCGGATCCACCCCCTTGGCTTCCTTCAAAATCCTGGCTTTGGATGAACTGGATGGAGCTTCCGGAGGCGCCGGCACCGACATCGGTAGAAAAAAAAAAAAACAAAACGGGAATTCTGGGAGGGAGGGGGGAGCGGGCATCAGCTTTTTTGGGAAAAACCTTCCCAGGAACCATTTCTTTGGGAAAAACCCATCTTTATTTGGGGCAAAACCCATCTTTCCTTGGGAAAAACCCATCTTTCCTTGGGAAAACTCTTCCCAGGCACCATCTTTTTTGGGAAAACGCTTCCCAGTTACTATCTTTTTGGGAAAAATCTTCCCAGGGACGATGTTTTCTTGGGAAAAACCTTTCCAGGCACCATCTTTTCTTGGGAAAACTCTTCCTGGGCACCATCTGTTTTGGGAAAACTCTTCCCAGGGACAATCCTTTCTTGGGAAAACTCTTCCCAGGCACCATCTTTCTTGGGAAAACTCTTCGCGGGCACCGTCTTTTATTGGGAAAAACCTTCCCAGGATCGATCTTCTTTGTGAAAAACCTTCCCAGGAATGATGTTTTCTTGGGAAAAACCTTCCCAGGCACCATCTTTTCTTGGGAAAAAGCTTCCCTGGATCAATCTTTTTTGGGAAAAACCTTTCCAGGCACCATCTTTCTTGGGAAAACTCTTCGCGGGCACCATCTTTTTTGGGAAAAACCTTCCCAGGATCGATCTTTTTTGGGAAAACCTTCCCAGGAACGATGTTTTCTTGGGAAAAACCTTCCCAGGCACCATCTTTTCTTGGGAAAAAGCTTCCCTGGATCAATCTTTTTTGGGAAAAACCTTTCCAGGCACCATCTTTCTTGGGAAAACTCTTTGCGGGCACCATCTTTTTTTGGGAAAAACCTTCCCAGGATCGATCTTTTTTGGGAAAACCTTCCCAGGAACGATGTTTTCTTGGGAAAAACCTTCCCAGGCACCATCTTTTCTTGGGAAAAAGCTTCCCTGGATCAATCTTTTTTGGGAAAAACCTTTCCAGGCACCATCTTTCTTGGGAAAACTCTTTGCGGGCACCATCTTTTTTTGGGAAAAACCTTCCCAGGAACGATGTTTTCTTGGGAAAAACCTTCCAAGGCACCATCTTTTCTTGGGAAAAAGCTTCCCTGGATCAATCTTTTTTGGGAAAAACCTTTCCAGGCACCATCTTTCTTGGGAAAACTCTTCGCGGGCACCATCTTTTTTTGGGAAAAACCTTCCCAGGATCGATCTTTTTTGGGAAAACCTTCCCAGGAACGATGTTTTCTTGGGAAAAACCTTCCAAGGCACCATCTTTTCTTGGGAAAAAGCTTCCCTGGATCAATCTTTTTTGGGAAAAACCTTTCCAGGCACCATCTTTCTTGGGAAAACTCTTCGCGGGCACCATCTTTTTTGGGAAAAACCTTCCCAGGATCGATCTTTTTTGGGAAAACCTTCCCAGGAACGATGTTTTCTTGGGAAAAACCTTCCCAGGCACCATCTTTTCTTGGGAAAACTCTTTGTGGGCACCATCTTTTATTGGGAAAAACCTTCCCGGGGACGGTCTTATTGGGGGGAAAAAATGGGGGGATGATTTTTTTTTTCCCCTTTCCGGGTGTTTTGGTTTATTTTTTTCCCCCCGTAGGACCCTTTGGTGACCGGGACGAGCAGCAGGTTTTCATCCAGCGGGTGGTACCGGACGCCTGTCAAGTCTTCGTCCGTCTTTCCTCCACCGGCAAACGGTGAGCGCCGTCCGGTGGAGGAGGAGTTGTGTAGGAGCTATCACCAGTTATGGCCTATGGGGACCCTTATGGGGGTCCCCTATAGGGAGTAGGGGGTCACCTATAGGGGGTAGGGGGTCTCTATGGGGACCCCTGTGGGATATTAGAGGTTCCCTATGGGGTGTAGGGCTCCCCTATGGGGTGTAGGGTGCCCTATGGGGTGTGTGTGGGTCTCTATGGGTTCACCTATGGGGCATGGGGGTGCCCTATGGGGTGTAGGGTGCCATATAGGGTGGGTGGGGGTCTCTATGGGGACCCCTATGGGATATAAGGTGTTCCCTATGGGGTGTGGGGTGCCCTATAGGGTGTGTGGGGTCTCTATGGTTCACCTATGGGGTGTGGGGGTCCCCTATGGGCTGTAGGGTGCCCTATAGGGTGTGTGTGGGTCTCTATGTGTTCACCTATGGGGTGTGGGGGTGCCCTATGGGCTGTAGGGTACCCTATAGAGTGTGTGTGGGGTCTCTATGGGTTCACCTATGGGGTGTGGGGGTGCCCTATGGGGTGTAGGGTGCCCTGTGGGGTGTATGGGGTCTCTATGGGTTCACCTATGGGGTTTGGGGGTCCCCTATGGGGTGTAGGGTGCCATATAGGGTGGGTGGGGGTCTCTATGGGTTCACCTATGGGGTGTGGGGGTGCCCTATGGGGTGTAGGGTGCCCTATGGGGTGTGTGTGTCTCTATGGGTTCACCTATGGGGTGTGGGGGTCCCCTATGGGGTGTAGGGTGCCCTATGGGGTGTGTGGGGTCTCTATGGGTTCACCTATGGGGTGTGGGGGTGCCCTATGGGGTGTAGGGTGCCCTATGGGGTGTGTGGGGTCTCTATGGGTTCACCTATGGGGTGTGGGGGTTCCCTATGGGGTGTGGGGTGCCCTATAGGGTGTGGGGGGGTCTCTATGGGGACCCCTATGGGATATAAGGTGTTCCCTATGGGGTGTGGGGTGCCCTATAGGGTGTGTGGGGGTCTCTATGGGGACCCCTATGGGATATAAGGTGTTCCCTATGGGGTGTGAGGGTCCCCTATGGGGTGTAGGGTGCCCTATGGGGTTTGTGGGTCCCCTATGGGGTGTAGGGTGCCCTATGGGGTGTGTGGGGTCTCTATGGGTTCACCTATGGGGTGTGGGGGTGCCCTATGGGGTGTAGGGTGCCCTATGGGGTGTGTGGGGTCTCTATGGGGGTTTGGGGGTCACCTATAGGGGGTAGGGGGTCTCTATGGGGACCCCTGTGGGATATAAGAGGTTCCCTATGGGGTGTAGGGCTCCCCTATGGGGTGTAGGGTGCCCTATGGGGTGTGTGTGGGTCTCTATGGGTTCACCTATGGGGTGTAGGGGTGCCCTATGGGGTGTAGGGTGCCCTGTGGGGTGTGTGGGGTCTCTATGGGTTCACCTATGGGGTTTGGGGGTCCCCTATGGGCTGTAGGGTGCCATATAGGGTGGGTGGGGGTCTCTATGGGGACCCCTATGGGATATAAGGTGTTCCCTATGGGGTGTGGGGTGCCCTATAGGGTGTGGGGGGGTCTCTATGGGGACCCCTATGGGATATAAGGTGTTCCCTATGGGGTGTGAGGGTCCCCTATGGGGTGTAGGGTGCCCTATGGGGTTTGTGGGTCCCCTATGGGGTGTAGGGTGCCCTATGGGGTGTGTGTGGGTCTCTATGGGTTCACCTATGGGGTGTGGGGGTGCCCTATGGGGTGTGTGTGGGTCTCTATGGGTTCACCTATGGGGTGTGGGGGTGCCCTATGGGGTGTAGGGTGCCCTATGGGGTGTGTGGGGTCTCTATGGGGGTTTGGGGGTCACCTATAGGGGGTAGCGGGGTCTCTATGGGGACCCCTGTGGGATATAAGAGGTTCCCTATGGGGTGTAGGGGCTCCCCTATGGGGTGTAGGGTGCCCTATGGGGTGTGTGTGGGTCTCTATGGGTTCACCTATGGGGTGTGGGGGTCCCCTATGGGCTGTAGGGTGCCCTGTGGAGTGTGGGGGGGTCTCTATGGGGACCCCTATGGGATATAAGGTGTTCCCTATGGGGTGTGAGGGTCCCCTATGGGCTGTAGGGTGCCCTATAGGGTGTGTGTGGGTCTCTATGGGTTCACCTATGGGGGTGTGGGGGTCCCCTATGGGGTGTAGGGTGCCCTATGGGGTGTGTGTGTGTCTCTATGGGTTCACCTATGGGGTGTAGGGTGCCCTATGGGGTGTGTGTGTGTCTCTATGGGTTCACCTATGGGGTGTAGGGTGCTCTATGGGGTGTGTGGGGTCTCTATGGGTTCACCTATGGGGTGTGGGGGTGCCCTATGGGGTGTAGGGTGCCCTGTGGGGTGTGTGGGGTCTCTATGGGTTCACCTATGGGGTGTGGGGGTCCCCTATGGGGTGTAGGGTGCCATATGGGGTGGGTGGGGGTCTCTATGGGGACCCCTATGGGATATAAGGTGTTCCCTATGGGGTGTGAGGGTCCCCTATGGGGTGTAGGGTGCCCTATGGGGTTTGTGGGTCCCCTGTGGGCTGTAGGGTGCCATATAGGGTGTGGGGGGATCTCTATGGGGTCCCCTATGGGATATAAGGGGTCCCCTATGGGGTGCCCTATAGGGGGTGTGTGGGGATCTCAATGGGCCCCCCCCCCCATGGGATATAGCGGTCCCTTATGGGGTGGGGGGTGGGGGGGGTGGAAATAGGCCATGGGGGGCTGTGTCCCCCCCCCAATGCCACTGCCGCTGGATGTGGGGTGCTCCCCCTCCAAGCCGCTTGCCCCCCCACTCCCAAACCCCTAAAATTTTGGGGGGGCGGGGGGGGGGTGTGTTTTTTTAAGGATCTGCGAGGTGCGGGCGGTGGACGGGGCGGCCATCACCGCCTTCACCGTCCAGGAGTGCGAGGGTTCCAGCCGCATCGGCTCCCGCCCGCGCCGCTGCCTCTTCACCGGCCACTCCAACGGCAGCCTCCAGATGTGGGACCTCACCACCGCCATGGAGGCCTTGGCCAAGCCCCCAGGTACCCACCGGGGGGGGGCAAAGTCCGAATTTTGGGGGACCCCCCCAAAAAAATTAGCCAGAACCTCACCTTACACCCCAGAGAAGCTTGGCTTCCTATAGACGCCCCCAACCCTATAGCCTGGCCCTATAGCTCGGCCCCCCCGTGGCCACCACC
>NW_027415312.1:0-31336 GCF_964106895.1 Numenius arquata
GGCGGAGCCACGCCCTCCCCGACAGAGGCCACGCCCCCATGAGAGACCACGCCCTCCAGACAGCGGCCACGCCTTCCCCAGACGAGGCCACGCCCTAGACCCCGCCCCCAGCCCCATCTCCCGCCCGAGGGGGCGGAGCCTGTTGCCAGGGCAACGCGGGCAGGGCGAGTGCCCGGATGTGGCTCGATCGCAACATGGCGGCGGCCGAGTGAGGGGGGGGGCGAGCGGCGGCCGCTGGGCTCTTCGTGAGGGGTGAGCTGGGGGGCGAGGGAGTGAGAGGCATGTGGAGGGGTCCTAGGGGAAGGGGGGGGGTTGAAGGGGGGCGGGGGAAGGGGGTTTGGGGGTCCTTGGGGGAGGGCCCAGGGGCCTGAGAGGAGTTGGGGGGGTCCTGAGAGAAACTGTGAGGGCCTGAGAGGAGCTGGGGGGGGTTGAGAGGAGCTGGGGGGCCCTGAGAGGAACTGGAGGGGTTGAGAGGAATTGGGGGCCCCTGAAGGGGGGTCAGGGTGGGTGGGGGCAATGGGGAGGGAGGGGGTGAGGGGTTTGGGGGGGCTGAGAGGAAAAGGGGGAGGGGTTGTTGGGTGTCAGGGGCCCAGTGTGGCAGGGGGAAGGGGGTGTGAGGGTTTGAGGGGTGCTGGGGCGGGTGGGAGGAAGAGGTTGGGGGAGCTCTGGGGTTGGGGGAGGTGGTAAGGGGAGAAGGGGAGAGCATGGAGCTGGGTTTGGGGGGGGTGCTCTTGGGGGAAAGCAGAGAAACCTAGGACGGGGACATGGGGCTGGGGGGGACCCTGGGGGTGGAGGGGACCCAGGAATGTGGGGGGAGACCGAGGGTAGGGCAGGGATAGGGCCCTGCCTCCCTCCCACCGCTCCCTGGCCTAAAAATAGGCTAAAATTGCGGGTTACAGGGTGTTTGTGGCCAGGGAGCCTCACGGAAATCTCTCTTTCTCCTGCAGATCTTTCAGCGGAGGATCCCGGAATGCTCAGCTGAATCGGAGAAGAGGTTATTTTCCCCCTTCCTGGCAGGTAGGAAACGGAGAGAAAACGAGGTTTTGCCCAGTTTTTTTGCCGGTTTTGCCCGTCGTTCGTCACAAGCCCCTTTTTTTGGGCCCTTGGGCTTTGGGAGCCGATGTCAGAACAGGGTCTGTCTCTCTCTCATGCTCTTCCACAAGCACAGGAGGGGGAACCGCCGTCACCGCCGCCGTTAGAAGCCCCTAAAAAAGCTCTTTTTGGCTCTCCGGGGGGGTGTGGGTGGGTGGGAATTGGCTCAGCCCCTTCCCCACACGCCGGGGTGCAGCTGGGCGGCAGGAAGCGCGGAAAAAACATCCCGAAATCCTCTTTTCTGGTGTTTTTTTCTCTGTGTTCTGGGTTGTGTGGGGTTTTGTACCTCCCTTGGCATCAGGAGAGCCCCGGGGTGGACTTTTTTCCGTCGTTTCATGCGATTTTGGGCCGGGTGTTGGGAGGCAGCCGGGCTCCGTTCTCCCGGGGGCCTGGCGTAATTGCGTCTTGCGCCAAACCCCTCCAAAAAACGGGGGGTTTTGCCCCAATTTTGGCAGGTGGGGAGCAGGGAGAAAAGCGAAATCGCCGTCTCCCAACTCCTGGGTGATTCTTCGCGGGGAACGGAGACGCGTTAATTTGTGGAACTCGTTAATTTGTGGAACTCCTTTCCCTCTGCCCACGGGTTTGTCAGCGCCCGCCACGGGGAGGGAGGGCTGGTAAATAAGTGGGAATTGGGAGTTTTTGAGACACACACACCCACCCCACCCCCGGCTGCAGGGGAAGGTGCAGCTGAATTTCGAGCTGTGGAACACACACCAAAAAGGCACAAAAAAAAAAAAAAAAGAAAAAAAAAGCAAGAAGGTTTTAAATAAAAGCCCCGAAGTTTGAACGGCGGCCAAAGAATTAGCTGCCGGCTGCCAGGACAAACATTAACTAAATCCTGGCAGCCTTTTTGGGGCCAGTCTGGTTAGTTCTGGTGAAGAAATAAACCTGTTTTGGGGGGGAGAGGGGAGGAGGGATGGGCCCCCCGGCACAGGTGGAGGGGAGGGCTTTTTTTGGGGGAGGAATTGCGGGGAAATGCCACGTGGGAAGGGGTCTGTGGTGTGAGGCTGCCGGAATTCATGGAATCGCTTCGGGAAGATCCCTCGGGATCCTCCCGGCCCCGCTGAGGGGTCTCCGCTGAGTTCCCAGCTGGAGGTAACGGAGTGGAAGGAATTTTTGCGGGGGGGGCTAAAACGGCAGCAGAAGTTTTCAGGGAAGATGCCGAGGGGGATAATGCCGTCTCCGCTTCCCTTTTCTCCTCCGAGTGGGAACTCCCACCCCTTTCCCGCTTCCCTGATGTTTTCCGGATCCTTTTATCTTTATTTATGTTTTGGGGAGGGGACGTTTGCCTTTCCCGGCGCTTCTGGGACCTGCCAGCAGGAAGCTGTTTCTCTTTAAAAAAAAAGAAATGAAAAATAAATAAAAACCACCCCGCTTTGGCTCCCGACCCTTCGAGGCGCTTCGGTGCCCCCTTGGCCGCTCGTTAATTGCTCCGATCTCGTCTCACTAATTGCTGGGGATGAGCAGAGCAACGTGGAGCCCCGGACGCCGCCGGAGAGGAGGAGGAGGAAGAGGAGGAGATCAGCTCGGGAAGAGGTTTGGGATGAAGCAAACCCTTGCGGAACGTCCCTGCAATACCCTTTTCTCCTTGGCTCCTCCGCGAGTGACTTTTTTCCGAGGAATAATTGAGGATTTTGGGGGCGTTTCGTGCCTCCCTGCTGAGGTGGAGCCTTTGCCGCCGGAGGAGAAGCCGGTTCCCTCCCAACATCCCGGGGATGGATGTTTTCCCGGGATCCACACGCCACCGTCGTCCCGGCCCGGCCTGGAAAAGGAGCAGCGCTTTTTCTCACGTCTGACACTTTTTTTCCCCCCTAATTCCGGAGGGATTTCCCGGCCCCCGATGGCCTTTTCCCGGCCAAAACCGGTGTGCGGATAAGGAGGTGGCTCCCTGGGAGGGGGAAGGACGCATCCCCCACAACGTCCCTCCAGGCGCGGGGAGGAATCCCTGGGGCCTTCCCCGCTGCCTAATTCCAGCCCCGTCGCTTTTAATTAATAAAAACTCGATTTCTCCTGAGTTTAGGGCAGGATTATTTCCCTCATGAGCCATAGGTTTGGCGTTTTCCGAGGCAGCTCCCCTTTCCCAACCGTTTCATCGATCTTTTTTTTTTTTTTTTTTTTAATGGATTAGCCTAATCGGCGAGTGGATTTTTATTATTATTTTTCATTTCTTCGGCCCCTTTTGGGGGCTTTAAACCAAAACCCTTCCAAGCTTCTCCTCCCCCCATAAATGATTCAGGGCCTGAATTTTCTCGGTTTTGGGGCTCTCGCATCGCTGGGGGGGGCGGGTATTTTAATAACGATGATTTTCCTTAATTAAGTAGAACTTAAGGAAAATGTAATTCCTCAGAACCGCCCCCCCCCCCCGGCTCAGCTCTTACGTGGGGCAGACAAGCTATAATTTCTGTAAGGGGCTAATTAAAGGTTTTACTGGGCTAATCAGCCTGCGCTTTAATTAGCACCGAATGGTAATGGCTTGCCGAAATGTAAATTAACTTCAGGGCTTTACGGGAGCGTGTGTCCCCACCCCCGGCTCTGGTGGGTCGTTAAAACCTCTGGGCCTAACGAAGCGGGAGGAGAATCACCCGGCGCCGAATTTAATCTTTTTTGGTTTTTTTTTTTTAACTTTCATTTCCCGTTTTTCCGAATCCAGAATCCGCACCTCCTGTCAACCTGAAGGTGTTTTTACCCTGATTTAATGCCATATTGGGGCTTTTCTGGCAGCGGGAGAGCCCCCGTCGCTCTCCCAAAACCCTGCTGGAGCCTCATTAAGAGCGCGTTAATTAACACCCCGTGAGGCGGAGAGCTCAGGGAGCGTTCCCCCACTTTTGGGGAACCCAAACACCCAAAAATGCCACGCGATTGGTGTTTCTTGGGCTGAAATGACACCCTTTTAGTTAAAAATTCCTGTTTTCTGCATGATAGGACTTCTTTTTGGATCTTTTCGCCTGGATTTTGCTGCCTTCCCAGGGCTTTCCGGGCTGGGAAACCAAGTCCCTGTGCATCCCTCCTTCCTCGTTAATCGCAGCATTAATTATTCTCTGGTGCCCAGGGGATCCCAGCAGCAGGGATCACACGAAGGAAGAACTTCCCAGCTTGGGGGAAAAACACCGGTTTTGGGGAAAGTGGAGGTTAAAAAGTGGAATTTTGTGTTCTATCCTGCAGCCAGGGCCCACCTGGCGAAGCAGAGAGGAGCCAGAGGATTGATTTGGGTCCGAAAAGGATGAATTCTCCCCAAAAACCCCCCAGATTTCACCTCCCCGGGTGTCCCTCCGTGCACCTGATTCCGCTTCTGAGGCAGAAAAAATTTGGTCCCTGGCGCTTTTTTGCCCGTTATCTCTGGAAATGGAGATAAGGGGAATGGGAGCTGATGCTTCCAGGTGGGGGAACGGCAGGAATGGCCCATTCCGGGGGGTTTAGGGGAGAATTTCTGGGAGCTGCGGGGGGTGGGTCTGGATGGGGAGGGTCATACTGGTGCTCTGAATCTTTAGAGAATCAGGTAAAATTGGGTTTTAGCCCAAAGGACGCGAATCTTTTCCCCGGAGCTCTTTGTCGTCGCCTTCCCCCCAGAGGAGCCGCTTTGCCCCGCTCCATCCGAGGAGAAACCTCAAAGAGGGACCCGAGTCCTGGTAGTTCTGGGTGGAAAAAGGGCAAAAAAAGTAATTTCGGTGGGGTTTCGGCCCCGGCGTCGCTGGAAACGGGGAGGTTTGGTGTTTGCGCCGCTTGGAAATAATATTTTTGGATGTTTTTTTTTCCGGCTTAAACCCCAGCTTCGCCGAGTGCTGGGCTTTGCCGTTTTCTCTCTCCCGGCTCTTCCCAACCCAATCCTGCGGAATCAAGGCGATTGTTGCCGGTGTAAATTAAACAGGGAGATTTATCCCGGTAAGGAATAACCCGGGGGTTATTCCCTCCCCGCTTTCGGAGGCGGAGGGAACCGCAGCCGCCCCCGATTCCGTCCCTCCTGAGCTCTGCCGGCATCCCCAACTCAACTTTATTCCTTAAAAACAACCCAACCTCCCACTCGCCCTCTCTCCCTCCCCGCAAGCCCCGGCTTGTCCGGGTCCGCGGGTTCCTGCTCCCGAAATGGCCTTTTTCCTCAGCCCTTGCGGGGGCGGGGGGGCACCTCTCATCCTGGGGTGGGGGGGAACAGGTAGCCACGGCCCCGACTTTGGTGGTCCAGGCCCTCTTAACACCTTGGGCTGGTTTATTCCCCCGTACAGCGGCTCGGTGTGGGACGGAGGGGACGTGACCTCGCCATAAACTACCCCAAAACACCCAAAACCACCTGAAAATGCCCCAAAACACCCAGGGATGATCTGAGCCAGGCCGGACCCCCCCCCCGCCCCCCCCCCCCGGCATTGCGTCGGTGGCCAAGCTGAGCTTTGATGTGCCACCGTGTCCTGGAAACTTTTCCTTTGGGCCAAGGAGGTGGCGGGCGGGGGGTAGATAAAAAGAAAATAAAGAAAATTAATCCCCTTTTGAAGGGGCTTTTGAGGCTGCCGTTCCTGCTGGGGAAGGTGTCCCGTCCCCACCCCGTGGCCTCCGGAACCGGGAGGATCCGGGGCCACCGAGTGTTTCAAATGCTTGGAATTCCAGGATTCCTTCCCCCCCCCCCCCCGGCCCCGGCTCCCTGTGGATGGATATTGGGTTGGTTTAAGCGGAAATCGGATCGGGGGGGGGTGAGGGTGTCATTTAATCCACACCAGGTACCGTGCGGCGCCACACGCTTTTCGGGACTGGGGGGGGGGGGGTGGCCAACACCTCCTCTTTGATGGTTGCCACTCCCAGCGCGGGACGAGCCAGAGCCAGCCGGGCCAGTTCCACCGGGTGAAACCAACCCCTGGCCCGAGCCCTTTGGCTTCCACCTTCTTCCCCCCCCCCGCACCCTCCCCCGCCTCCTCTCCACGCAGGGACGCCCCATCTCCGACGACGCTTTCCCTTCGGATCCGGCCCTTTCCCCGATTTCCCCCCCCCCCGTTCCCGGAGAATGTGAGGCCGTGGAAAAAAAACCGGTTTTCCAGCCAGGAGGAGCTTTGGGAGCAGGTGGGGAACCTTCCAGCTATCTCTCGTTGGGGGGGGGTGTGTGTGTTTAAATCAAAATATAAGAGCAAAGGCCGGAGAAATATCTCCTTGAAGCCACCCAGGAAGTTTTCCACGGAATAATTCTCAGGGCCGAGCCGTGGGGAGGGCAAAGTCTCCGGAGTCGCCGATACCTCCCTGTTTTGTTTTTTTTTTTTTTCTGTTGGATATTTAGAAATTCTCTCTCCTGCTTCAGGCCGAGCTGCCCAAGGGGAGGGAATTGGGGAGAAAAGCCCTTCGTTTTGGGGGTTCGAAGGGGGGGGGGAGAGGGCTGGGACCCCTCGTCGTCGCTGGTTTTGTGGGGATCCCGAGGGATTTGGGGGCCAGAAGGAGGTCTTTGATGCGGTTTTATCTTCCCGGGAGTTAACGAGCCCCTTTCAGGAGGCTCTAAAAGCGCTGCTGGGGGGGCTCTCTCCGCTCTCCAGTTGCCGGAGTCGCGGCAGCTCCCGAAGACGTGGGGGATCCGAGGGGGTCGGAGCCGCCGCTTTTCCCTCCCTACCCCAGAAAAACACCTTTCCAGAAGGAAAAAAATGGGGTGGTTTTTTTTTTTTTTTCCCTTTGCATTGGCTCAGGTTCTCCCCGATTCTCCCGCGGGTGGTTTTTCTCCTTCCCAAAAAAACGTGTAAAACAAGGGACGTGTGAAGGCTAAAATCCTACCCCCAGCTCCCAGGCGGGGAGTTTTGGGATGAATTCGGTGCTTTTTGGGGATGGAATCGCTGTGACCGTGACTCTCGAGCACCTTTCTCCCTGGGAGCATCACCCGAAAAGGCTCCGGCGCCAATGGATCCCGGCTCAGGAACCCCCGGAGCTGCCATCAGAGACCCCCGGAGCCTCGGGCTCCTCCGTCCCGGTGATACCGGGAACGGCGTGAAGTTGTCACTGGTGAAATCGAGGAGGAAAACCCCAAAAACCCCAAAAGAGGTTGGTTTTCATCCCATCATCTTTTTTTGCCTTTATTTTTTCCCCCCGGATGCCACCTCCTCCTGCCGGGATTCTAGGAAAGCTTCCAAGCGCCAATTAGCAGTCGGACGGCGGCACGGGAGGTATTTTGATCCCGGAATATTCTGAGAGAGAGGAAATAATGAGGAAAATGGGCCCAAATGGGAAGGGAGAAATCGCCCTTTCCCCACTGGGGCTTCGAGGGTGTTTCCTTCAAGCCAAGGGAAGGGAAAGGAAGGAGGGAAATTCGCCTCTTCTGCCCCAAAGAGGCCTCGGCCACCGGTCCCTCTTCCCGGTCAGCCAGAGGGAGAGCGGGCACCTCCTCCTGGCACCCGCCAATTAGTGCCCCGCTCGTTAAGGAAATGGCATCGCTCTCCTTCAGCTGGAAGAGGCAGAGGCTTGAGGCAGCGGAGTTGTGGTCCTCGCCCTTTGGAGGGGCTCTGCTGCCCGGGTAGGGGGCTCTGATGCCTGGGTGAGGGTCTCCGAGGGTCTCCGATGCCTGGGTGAGGGGCTCCGAGGGTCTCTCATGCCCGGACAAGGGGCTCCGACACCTCAGTGAGGGTCTCCGAGGGTCTCCGATGCCCGGGTGAGGGGCTCCGACACCTCAGTGAGGGTCTCCGATGCCCGGGTGAGGGGCTCTGAGGGGCTCCGATGCCCGGGTGAGGGGCTCATCCTTCCACGGAGGGTCCGGATCACCCCTTGACACCCCCCCCCCATCCGGCCAGGCTTCGGGGCTCCCCTCTTTTAACCAGGGGGTCTTAAACCCAGCCCAACCCTGGGCACCCCCGGCCCTCAGAGGTTTGGCCACTGTGGCCAGTGGTGGTCCCCGGCGTGAGGGGGCGGGGGGGGGTTGGCAGGGGGAGGTGTTATCGGAAGCGTGGGTGCTTCCAAAGGGGAAATTACCGGCTTCTTCCTGGATTTCTGCCCTTTCCCTCTCCTTTTCTGTCCCCTTTGTTTGAAATGTTGCTGCCTCATTGGTTCCCGGCTTCAAATCTCCCAGATTCCTGGTTTCTCTCTCCAAACCTCACTTTTTTTAACACCCTCCGACACCCCCTTTTTTCCCGTTTTTTTCCCTCTCTTCTTCCCAGGGGGGGCGGGGAGTTGTCCACGGCAGCGATGCTCCCCTTCCCGGAAAAAATGGTAATAGCACCTGGAAAATCCCGGGGTTGGCCTTAATCCGCCCTCTCGGAGCTGATATTTCCGTAGCTGGCTTCAAAGAGGCTTGCCCCACCCCCGGCCCTGACACCCCCTTTTTTTGAGGGGGGGGAGGGGTACGCTGAGGTTTCCCGGAGGATGAAGGAGAGGGAAGTTTGTCCGTCCCGGGGCCGGCCGGGAGCTGCCTTTCCCTGTGGAATCGGTTCCGGATCCTAAGAGCAGGTTGGGAAGTGACTGGGAATGTTGGGGGGGGGGGCAGGATCAGCTCTCGGGGTCCGGGAGCCGGCTGGGGGGGGGTCCTGGAAGCTGCGGACCCCCCATCCCGACACCAATCCTGTGGGACCCTCTTGCCGGTGCCAGGGCTGGGGGGGAGGCGCTTGGGAGTTTGCAGGAATTGGGGAGTCCCAGCCCCCCCTTTTTACCCCCCCCAGGTCCCCTTTTTACCCCCATGCACAGTTTGGGGGGGCCTCCCTCCCCCCCCCCCCCCCCCCGATCTCCTCCCCCTGTGGCTTTCGGGAAGCGGGAGGATGAGGAGGGTGAGTAACGCGGCGTCAGGCTCAGTTTTTACCTTTGTTGTTGTTTATTATTTTTTTTTAATGAGTTTTCACCGGGGTGTTTTGGGGAGGGGGGAGCACCTGGGGGTGTGTGTGTGTGTTATTCCCTTTCTTCCTTAGTGTGGCTTTTTGGGGGAAAACAGAGTGATTTCTGGCAACGGGGAGGGAGGGACTCATTTCCCTGCGCCGAGGGAGGGGGGAATGTGTTTTCCTGGGAAGGAAAAGGGGAAAAATCCAGCCTAATCCATGTGTTTGGGGGGGGGTGTCCTTTTGCTCTCAGGGGGGGGTCCCTGTGCTCTCGGGGGGAGGGTTCCTTTTGCTCTCGTGGGGGTGCCCCTGTGCTCGGGGGGGGGTGTCCTTTTGCTCTCAGGGGGTCCCTTTCCTCTCGGGGGGGTCCCGTGGGCTCCTCCAGCCTTGCCGGAGGCTCCGAACGCCGGGACTCTTCCTGGGGTGGATTTTTTTTTCCCCCCCAGAACCACGTAATTCGGGCAATTTCTGAGCTAAAATCACATCTGGAAATGCAAACTTTTTTCCGGGGTGAAAAGTGGGGATTTTGGGGCTCCTGGGGCCAGGGGAATCCGTTGGCAGGACCCACTCCTGTCCCTGGGGTTTAAAGGAACAAGTTCCTTCATTAATGGGTGACTAATTAAAAGAAAGGGGAGATAAAGGGAACCTGACCTGGGCTGAGGAATGCGGGAGGATCTGGCCGGGAAAGGGAGATTTTTAACCCGTTTTTAACCCATTTTTAACCCCTTCCTCCTCCTCCGAGGGCTCCCCCCACCCCTTTCCCCCCCCCTCCAGCCCCAAAAAGGCACTTATTTTACCAATTCGAGGTGGATTTGGGGGCCGATGGGTGTAACCAGGGTCCGACCCCCCTCGAGGAACGGGTCGATAGGAACCCTCCCGCTCCATTTTTCCTTCCGCTTTCCCCACGCTGAAAACACGAAACCTGAGGTTTTGAAACGTCCCGCTCCAAATCCATCGATTTTTCCTCCCAAACCGGGAGACCCTTTGCCGTCCAGAAACGGGGGATTTTTCTCCCCGCAAGGGCTGGGGGAGGATCCCGAGCCCAGGAAAACGGCGTTGGGGAGCCAGCGGTGCCGGTGGAAAAGGAAGAACCGGCTCTGATTTTTCCTTTGGGACACCCGTCCCATCATGGGAATGGCCAGAAACACCAGTTTCTCCCCAAAACGGTGGCCGGGAAGCAACGGGAAGCCAGGACGATGCTCGTCAGGAACGGGAGCTCCGAGGGGAAGTTTTCCCACCTCGGAAACCCCATAATCCCACCGGCTGTGCCCCTCTCCATCTTCGTTAACCTCCTAATTAACGACTTTGCCCAGGATTGGACAAAATCTACCGGATTCCCCTCATTTTTGAAGGGGAGGGGGAGACGACCCAAGACTTTTTCCTAAAGGATCGGGGATTTATCCTGAAAATCTGGGAACGCCGGAGAGAGGAGGCAACGCTGACCGGGATGGGGATTTCCTGGAGCTGTGGAATTTCGCACCGGGGGCAGCCCCCTGGGGAGCTCAAAAATGGGAGGAAACGGCCACAATCGCCACCCAAAAACAGTGAAAGTGGGAAAAAAAAAAAAAAACAAACCATCAAAACCCGGATCCGCCCCGGCTGCCCTGGGCCAAAACAACCCAAAACCGGATTAAAATCCTCATTTAAATCATTTAATGGTGGCCAAGGGCCAGCAGAACCCCGGCCACCCCACCTGCGCGGGGCCGGACTCCCCGGGACGCTCGGCAGGTGTTTAATTTGGGGGGAAAAAATCCGATTTTAAGGTGATGGGAGGCGCTTTCGGAGCGTTTGGAGTCGCTGTCCGGCTCTGCTGCAGGAATTATTGAAATAATCCATAAATCAGCCCAAAAGAAGCTGGAATTGTGGATTTTGGGGAGGGTGGGTGTCCTACCTCCCAGCTGGGAAGGAGGAGGGTGTAAACACGCTTCTATTGTGCTTTTTTTGGGGTGTTTACACCAGGAAAAAGGGCCTGGGGGGCCACCCTGGGGCCAGGCTTCCGCAGCCCTTCATCCCGGGAGGCTCCGGTGACGCCGAAAGGACCCAAACTTGTAAATAAAGGAAGAAAAAAACCCCACCTTTGAAAGGTTTGAACCTTGGAAAAAACACCCCCAAAAAAAAGTCTTTGCCTTTCCTAGTGGCCAAAATGGAATTTAAGGGTAAAAAAGGCTCTGCCTGCGCCCCCCCCAGTTGATTTTTCACGGCTTTAACTTGAATTTTGGGCTCCTCCACCTGGGGAGAAAAATGGAGGAAATGGGGAAGAACTGAGGAAAAAGGGTGAAAAAACAAGGAAAAGGGGGAAGAAAAATTAGGGAAATGGGGAAGAACTGAGGAAAAGGCAGAGGCAAATGAAGGAAAAAGGGAAGAGCCGAGGAAAAGGGGGAGAAAAATTGAGAAAAAGGGGAAGAAGGGAGGAAATATCCCACCAGGGTGGTGATGAAGAGGGACGGGGTCGAGGAGACGAAGCTTCCCAGGGCGGGGGGCAGCCCTGGACCCCCCCAAATTCTCCCTCCGTTGGCGATCACCACCTTCCCCTTAAATAAATGCAGGCAGGAGAGTCCCTCAAATCCATCTTCAAACGCACAGTGGGGGGGGAAAAAGGGGGGGAATAAGTGAAAAATAGAGATAATTGTAAAATCTCGGGGTGTTTTTGCCGTTATTTTGCCAGAGAGCGGGTTCCTAACGAGGGGAGAGTTCGTTTTAACGGCGCGAGGAGGTCCCCGACTTTTGATTTATTTTTTTTTTTTTTTTTTTTTTTGACCCTTTTTTTGGTTATTCTTCTGTTTTTTCTCCCAGGTTTTCTGAGCGGCCTTGGCCATGTTCAGCAAGAAGAAGAAGCGCCTGGAGATCTCGGCCCCTTCCAACTTCGAGCACCGGGTCCACACGGGTTACGACCAACAGGAGCAGAAGTTCACGGGGCTGCCCCGGCAATGGCAGGGCATCATCGAGGAGTCGGCCAAGCGCCCCAAACCTTTGGTGGACCCCGTCTGCATCACCGCCATCCAGCACGGCTCCCAGAAGGTAAGGCAGAACTTCGCCCTCCCCCCTCCCCCATCCCCCATCCCCTTTCAGACCCCCCACACAGCTTTTTGGGGCCGGAAAGGCAGGATTTGGGGAGTTACAGGCTCAGGGGGCTCTCTCCCCTGGATGCCACGGAGGAGGTAAGGTGACAATTTGGTGTCTAACCCCACGTCCCCCCCGCCTGCCCCTTCCCCGTTAAGGGCAGGAACGGGGTGAAAACCTCTCCCACGTCCTCCCGGCAGCGGGAAACACACACACACCCCCACCCCCCTTCCAGGAAAACACCAGGGAAACGCCAGGAAAACACCAGGAAAAGGGTGTCTCTTCCTTCCCGTCTCATCCCTGTGTGTCCCCCGCCCGCCCTTATGTCATTATTTATAAAGCTTGGCTTGTCCCCTCGCCCCGACTGGGGGTCCCCACCCCGTCCCTGCGCCCCGAATTCTCTGCCGTCACCCCAGTTAAAGCCCCCGGCACCGGCCACGGTTGCCACCGGCGGCTTCGTTGCTTCAGCTCTGTTTGCCCCGGCGGCCGTGAGTCACGCCGGCTCCAGCCCTTCCGAGCGGCGCTGCCATTTTTCTGCTGACACAAAACCACCTAAAAACCACCCCAAAACCCCCAGGGGGGAGGGCAGGGGGGGCTGGGCGCTGCCGTGGCCCTGTGGCCACTGCGGGGGTTTGTCAGCCAGGTCCGGGCTGGGTTTGCCTGGGGAGAAAATGGGAAAATAACCTAAAAGGGTGTGAGAGGAGGAGGAAGAGGAAGGGGATGCTTTAAGCCGAGGAAGGCTCCCTCCTCTTTGGAGGGAAGCGAGAGACCTCGGGGATGGGGGTGTCCCCCGCTGTCCCCCTCCTCCCTCGCTGCGGGGGGCACCTTCCCAGGCTCAAATCCCAGGAAAAGGGGGCACGTCCCTCCCCAGCCCAGTCCGATACTGGGAGCTGGGGGAACCTCCCACAGCTCCCCAGTTTGGGTTTCCCACCCAGCTGGGACCCATCTCCTGGCATCAGGCTTTGTTGTTCCCTGCTCTTCCCATCCGGGAGAGGCTCGTTAACCTTGGGCTTTAACGAACCGCGGCCGCATCCCCCCTCCCTCCTCCATGGGCCCTGGCCGGGACCAAAACCTGGGCTAATTAACAGGGTTTTGGGGGGCAGACGGAAGCCCCCGGCCCCTTCCTCATGAGCCCCCCTTCCCCACGAGCCCCCCAACCCCTTCCCCGTGAGCCCCCCACCTCTGCCCAAAGGTTTTTGGGGGACACGGTGCCTCTGGCCCATCTGGGAGATGAGGGATGAGGCCGGATCCATCCCCCCGAGGGTAGAAAGCTCCTGGGGGAGGGGGGAGGGGGGGAGGCGGTGGGGAAAGGCAGAGCCCCCTCCCCTTCTCCCCCACCCTCCAGCACCCCCCTCCTCGGCGTCACCCCCTCCCCACGCCCCCTTCCCCTGTGTGAGAACCGTGTCCCATGTGTGTCCCCCCCCCCCACTCCCGTCACCACCAGGCATTTCATTTTCATTGGGTTTTTTTTTTTTTTATTTTATTATTATTATTTTCTTCCCTCTTTTTTTTTGTTTTTTGTTTTTTGTTCTTTTTCTCGTCTTCTGTCGGTTCCGCCGGTGCTTCTTTGTGGTTCCTGCCTCCCGCCCGCCCCCACCGTCCTGCTCACAACCCCCCCCGCCACCACCAAAAAAAAAAACCAACCAAAAAACCAAACCAAAACCACAAACCAGACCATCGTGCGGGGCAGCAAAGCCCCCCAGGACGGCTCCCTCACCTGGCTGCTGGACGAGTTTGAGACCATGTCCGTGTCCCGTTCCAATTCTCTGCGCAGGGACAGCCCCCCCTTCCCGCCCCGTCGCCACCACCACCACCTCTGCCAGGAGAACGGCCTCTCCGAGGGCCCCCCCGCCGCCCCCCAGCCCCCCCAGGACGCCGGCGGGAGCAAGGAGAAGAGCCGCCGCGGGGCCAGGAACGAGCTAGAGCAGGGCAAGGAGAAACCCCGGGAGAGGGAGGACCGAGGCGCCCACCACCACCTTCATCATCATCATCATCATCATCACCAGCCCCGTGGGCAGGAACCCGGCCCCAAACCCGTTCCCCCCCCCGTCGCCGGCGGCCGCCCGCCCCCCCCTGAGTACCCCAAAGCCTCCGCCGAGGGGGAGGGCTGGGGGGATTCCCCCCCCGAGAGGGACTCGGAGCCACCGGCCGAGCGGGTGGTGCGACGGGAGCGTCCCGAACCTTCCGAAAAACGCCCCAAATCCACCTACACCCCCCAGAGCGGCCCCCAATCCCCCCCCCGGGACAAACGCCCCCTCTCCGGCCCCAATATCCGGACTCCCAACATCCCCGTCTCCGAAGGGGTGATGAAGACGGCTCAGCAGACAGGACGGCCTTTTAATACCTACCCCCGAGCCGAGACCGACCCCGGCAGGGCCCAGGTAAAGGGTCTTCCTCCTCCTTCCCCCCCCCCCCCCCCGCTCCAGCCGCAGCCCCCCCCTTTCTCCTTCTCCTGGTGGGGGGGGGGAAGCTTTTCCTCGCTCCGCTTCCTTCCACCAGCAGCTTCTCGCTTCCTCCGCTAAACGCCAGCTCACGGGGGGGCTCCTGCGCTCCGGTAAAATGCCGGGGGTGTCTCCGGTAAAACACTGGGAGAACCGGCACCGAAAACTGCCAATTTCCTGCTTTTCTCCCCAAAAGTGGCCGCCGGCTCCTTCCCTGGTCTTTTCTTTTCCCCTTTTCCTTCCTTCCCTCCCTCCTTCCTTCCCTCCCTCCTTCCTTCCCTCCCTCCTTCCTTCCCTCCCTCCTTCCTTCCTTCCTTCTCCAACGCAAAGCTTTCCGTGGGCAGCGTCCGGCTTGTGGGGTCGGCGTTTTGGGGGGCAAAATCCCTTTTAGTGGGGATAAAAATCCTTTTTGGGTGGCAAAATCCTTTTGGGGGGGAGAAAAATCCCTTTTCAGGGGAAAAAAATCCCTTTTACAGGGGCAAAATTCCTCTTAGGGGGGAAAAGTCTTTCAGGGGGGTCAAATCTCTTTTGGGGGGGTCATATCCATTTTAGGGGGGTAAACCCCATTTTTGGGGGGGGGCTTGGTGGCTGATATCCCTCTCCCCTCCCCTCGCAGGTGGAGCACCGGCCGGGACGCCCCCAGGAGGTGGCCACCAACGGGCCAGTGACCACCAGCAGCGGGGGGACCGGTTCCTCCCGAGCCCCCCCCGCGGGCCCAACGCGCTCCAAAAACCCCGACCCCCCTCATCCTGGCCTCACCCCCCACGCCTCGGACCCTCAACTGGCTCGTGTCCCCCCCGCCGCCGCCGCCGGCCCCACACCTGCCCCCCAACAGCAGCCTCGCTCCCCACAACGGGAACCCCAACGCGTCTCCCACGAGCAGTTCCGGGCGGCCCTGCAGATGGTGGTGGACCCCGGGGACCCCCGGACCTACCTGGAGAACTTCATCAAGATCGGGGAGGGCTCCACCGGCGTGGTCTGCATCGCCACCGTCCGCAGCAGCGGGAAGCTGGTGGCCGTCAAGAAGATGGACCTGCGCAAGCAACAGCGGCGGGAGCTGCTCTTTAACGAGGTGGGGCGAAGCACCCCCTTTTTTTGGGGAGGTGTTTAACAACATCCCAGAAGGATACGGGACCTCTGGAGATCATCCAGAGCCGGGTTGGATTCATCCAGGAGGATGGAGACCCCACCACCTTCTTCTGGGTGGCCTCTTCCAGGGCTCTGGGACCCTCAAAGGGAATAAGTTCCTCCTCAAAGTGTTGAGATGGAGCTTCACCACCTTCATGTTTGTGCCCCTTGTCCCTGGTCCTGTCCTCCTGACACCCACCATGGATGAGATCCCCCCCCCCCTCGGGCTTCTCCTCTCCAGGCTAACCAGCCCCCAGGTCCCTCAGCAGAAAGATTTTCTGGTCCCTCTCAGCATCTTGGCAGCCCTTTGCTGGACTCTCTCCAGCGGTTCCCAGTCCTTCTTGAACTGGGGGGGGCATAACTGGTCCCAGTTCTCCAGCTGTGACCAAGCAGGGGGGGGAAATGACCTCCCTGGACCTGTTGGCCACCCGAGGAGACCATTGGCCGCCTTGGTCACAAGGCTACCTTGCCTTGCTGGCTCATGGGCAACTTCACCGTGGTCAACACGACCATGGCCAACACAACCATGACCTCCCTGGACCTGCTGGCCACCCCAGGAGACCATTGGCCTTCTTGGCCACGTTGCTGGCTCCTGGTTGAGCCTTGCTGAAGTCAAGGTAGCCACCCCTAGTTTTTGGGGGGGCTCCTAACGGCCGTGTCCCTCCCCAGGTGGTGATCATGAGGGACTACCAGCACGAGAACGTGGTGGAGATGTACAACAGCTACTTGGTGGGTGACGAGCTCTGGGTGGTGATGGAGTTCCTGGAGGGGGGCGCCTTGACCGACATCGTCACCCACACCAGGTATGTGTCCCCCCCACCTCCCCATGTCACCCCAACACCCCGGGACCCCCGTTTATGGTATGTGTGTCCACCCCCCACCACCGGCAGGATGAACGAGGAGCAGATCGCCGCCGTCTGCTCGGCCGTGCTGAAGGCCCTCTCCGTCCTCCACGCCCAGGGCGTCATCCACCGCGACATCAAGAGCGACTCCATCCTCCTCACCCACGACGGCAGGGTGAGGGTCACCCCCGGGGTTGGGGGGTGTCCAAGGGGCCTTCCTCCCCTCTCTTCCCCCCCCCTTTCTTCTTACCCCTTCGTCCCCTGTAGGTGAAACTCTCCGATTTTGGGTTCTGCGCCCAAGTCAACAAGGAGGTGCCGCGCAGGAAGTCACTGGTGGGGACCCCCTATTGGATGGCGCCGGAGCTCATCTCCCGCCTGCCCTACGGCCCCGAGGTGAGACCACCCCCTCACCCCCCACCTCATCCCCCCACCGTGGGTCTGGGGGGGGGGGCGTGTGGATCTGGGGGGGCATGGGGCAGATTTGGGGCATGAGGGGTGGGTTTGAGGGGGCATAGGGTGGATTTGGGGGATGAGGGGTGGGTCTGGGGGGGCGTGGGGTGGATTTGAAGGGGCGTGAGGTGGGTTTGGGGGGGGCATAGGGTGGATTTGGGGGGCATAGGGTGGATTTGGGGGATGAGGGCTAGATTTGAGGGGGCGTGGGGTGGATTTGGGGGGGCATTGGGTAGATTTGGGGGACAGGTGGATTTGGGGGGGAGTGGTAGATCGGGTGGGCGTGGGACGGATTTGGGGGCACATTGGGCAATTTGGGGGGCAGGGGGTGGATTTGGGGGGGCAGGGTGTAGATTTGGGGGACGTGGAGTGGATTCGGGGGGGCAAGTGGTGAATTTTGGGGACACGGTGGATTTGGGGGGGACACGGGGTGGATTTGGGGAACGTGGGATTGATTTGGGGGGGGTTGATCGGGTGGGCGTGGGACGAATCTGGGGACACGTGGGGTGGATTTGGGGGACGCAGAGTGACCTTCCACCCCCCCCCACCCCCCCGACCTGGCCGTGTGTGTCCGTGTCCATCCCCCCCCCCCTTCCAAGGTGGACATCTGGTCCCTGGGGGTGATGGTGATCGAGATGGTGGACGGGGAACCCCCTTATTTCAACGAGCCCCCCCTCAAAGCCATGAAGATGATCCGGGACAACCTGCCCCCCAAGCTCAAAAACGTCCACAAGGTAAAAATTTAGGGGGGGGGAGTAGGGGCAGAAACACACACACATCCCCCCCCCCGGCCCCAGGGAGCGGAGTTTGGGGGGGGGGACGACCCCTTCAACCACTGAGGGGGTGTCGTGTGTGTGTGTGTGTGTCCCGTCTCCCCCCCCGCAGGTGTCCCCCTCCCTCAAAGGCTTCCTGGACCGGATGCTGGTGCGGGACCCGGGGCAACGAGCCACGGCCACCGAGCTGCTGCGACACCCCTTCCTGGGCAAAGCGGGCCCCCCCTCCTGCATCGTCCCCCTCATGCGCCAGAACCGCATGCGGTGAGGACCCCCCCCCCCCACACGCGCGCACACACACACACCCCCACACACCCCCCACTTTATTTTTTTTTGGCGTGTGTGTGTGATTTCCTCCCCCCCCCGCCACCTCTGAACTGGATTCCTGTGCCACTACTGTCGGGGGATGGGGGGGGACGGGGATTTGGGGACACCCCCCACCCCCCCCCAACTTCCTCAGCCCCAGGGATGCGGTGGGGATGACCCCCTCCTGGGGGGGGGTGTGTGTGCGTGTGTGTGTGCGTGCCCCCTAGCAGAGATTTGGGGCTGGGGGCTTGTCCCCTCCCCCCCTCCACCTCAGCCTTGAGGAACCGTTTGGGGCATCTCCCCCCCCCCTTCCCCCCCCCAACTTTGAGATTTGGGGCTGGGGGCTCATCCTGTCGTGTGTGTGTCCCCCCCAGCCCTGAGGAGCCGTTTGGGGCATCTCCACACCCCCCCGCCAACTTTGAGATTTGAGGCTGGGGGGGCTCATCTCACTCCCCCCCTCACTCCCCCCCCCCCAGCCCTGAGGAGTGGTTTGGGGCATCTCCCCCCCCCCCCAACCTTTTGCTTTTTCTTTTAAATCCTGGGGTTTGTTTTTTTTTTTGGGGGGGGGAGGAATCCCCCCATCTCCTGGGGGGGTAGTGGGGGGGGACAGGCATGTCCACAACACTACGGCCCCCGCGGCCACACTACTGATTGGGGGGGTGGTCACGTGTGTCGCCCCCCCCCAACTTTAAACACGTTTTTTTGTTCTTTTGGGGGTTGTTTTGTTGGGTTTGGGTTGTTTTTTCCCCACCCCCTTGCCCTCTTCCCCCTTCCCCCCCCCCCGTTTTGTTTTTTAACAAAGCTATTTATATTGTCGTTTTGTAACGCCGCGGAAATGGGGGGGGCCCCGGGGCTGGCGCGGGGCCCCCCCCCCGGAGATTACACGTGTCCTTTTGGAGACCCCCGTGTCCCATGTCCTTTCTTTGAGGGGGTGGGTAGAGCATGGGGGGGGAGGGGGGGCAAGCATGTGGGGAAACCCCGCCCCCCAGGACCCTCATGAAGGAGGAGGGGGGTGATGGTGGTGGGGACCTGCCCAAAGATGCCCGGGGGGGGCCCCACTTCCTCCCCCCCCCCCAATAAAGCACCCGTGGGGCAGGACCTGCTGCGGCCTCCAGGCTTTATTGGCTGCCAGGTTGGGGGGGGGCAGAGGGGGGGTGGCACCTTGACCCGCGGGGACTCACATTGGCTCGTCTTGGCCCTCGTTGGCTCTTCCTGGCCGAGACTCACTTGTGTTGGATCATGTTGACTCACGTTGGCCCACGTTGGCTTGTCCTGGCCCACGTTGGCTTGTCCTGGCCCACGCTGGCCCACGTTGACTTGTGTTGGCCCACGTTGACTCACGTTGACTTGTGTTGGCTCGTCTTGGCCCACGTTGGCTCGTCTTGGCCCGTGTTGGCCCACGTTGACTTGTGTTGGCCCACGTTGACTCATGTTGACTTGTCTTGGCTCGTCTTGGCCCATGTTGGCCCACGTTGACTTGTGTTGGCCCACGTTGACTTGTCTTGGCTTATCTTGGCCCACGTTGTCTTGGCCTGTGTTGACTTCTACTGGCCCACGTTGACTCACGTTGGCTTTACTGGCCCACATTGACTTGTCTTGGCCCAAGTTGGCCCACGTTGACTTGTGTTGGCCCACATTGACTTGTCTTGGCCCAAGTTGGCCCACGTTGACTTGTGTTGGCCCACATTGACTTGTCTTGGCTTATCTTGGCCCACGTTGTCTTGGCCTGTGTTGACTTCTACTGGCCCACGTTGACTCACGTTGGCTTTACTGGCCCACATTGACTTGTCTTGGCCCAAGTTGGCCCACATTGACTTGTCTTGGCCCACATTGACTCATGATGACTTGTCTTGGCTCGTCTTGGCCCACGTTGCCTTGGCCCGTGTTGACTTCTACTGGCCCACGTTGACTCACTTTGACTTGTCTCGGCCCACGTTGACTCACGATGACTTTTCTTGGCCCGCGTTGACTTTTCTCGGCCCGCGTTGACTTTTCTCGGCCCGCGTTGACTTTTCTTGGCCCGCGTTGACTCGTGCCCACTCCCGTTGACCCGTCTCACCCCCCCGTGACCCCCGGCCCCGCGCCTCAGTTGCACTTGCAGTAGTAACCCCGGATGGCGTCGTTCCAGTCGCCGAAGAGCCCCCGCCGTACCTCCTGCAGCCGCGGCACCGCCCCGGCCCCGAACTTCCGGCTCTTCCCCTTCTTACCGGCCCGCGACCAGACGGTCAACTCGCAGCGGGTGCCCACCACCAGGGAGGAGATGCTGGCGGCCCAGCCCCGCGGCATGTAGGGGACGTCCTCCCCGGGTTCCACCACCAGGACCTCCCCCCCGCAGCACTGGTCGTAGTAGGGGCTGTTGTCGGTGTAGAGTTGGGCGCAGATTCGGGTGCCGTTGGTCGGCTTGAGGCTGGAGGGGGAGGGACATTGGGCCTCCACCCCCCCCGGAGCCGCCACCACCGCCACCAGCAGGGCCACCAGAGCCACCTCCATGGTTGCCCCAACCTCCCCCCCCCGGCTGCCTCCCGTGGACCTAGATATACCCGTGCCCAAGGACACCCGGGAAGGGGGGACACCCAGGTGTCCAGGCTCCCCCCTCTTCCTGGGAAGGGACCCAGGTGGCCGGGGCCTGGGACCCCCCACCCCTGGGAAGGGACCCAGGTGTTTCCTTCCCCCCCCCCCCCCCCCAAAAGGATCTCCACCCCCCTCCCAAACCCCCTGGGAAGAGACACAGGGGTCCGCCCCCCCCCCCCCCCATGGATCTCCACCCCCCATCCAAGGATCTCCAGACCCCTGGGAAGGGACCCAGATGTGTGTGTCCCCCCCCCGGGACCAACCTCCTCCTTCCCCCTGGGAAGGGACCCAGGTGTTTCCCCCCCCCCCCCAAAAAGGATCTCTACACCCCCCCCCCGGATCTCCACCCCCCTCCCAAACCCCCTGGGGAGGGACCTAGGGGTCCCGGTGCCCCCCACCCACCAGGATCTCCACCACCCCCCCCCAAGAATCTCCAGCGTGTGTGTGTCCCCCCCCCAAAGGATCTCCACCCCCCCTCCCAAACCCCCTTGGAAGGGACCCAGGGGTCCCGGTGCCCCCCCCCCCCCCCCCCCCCTTTTTCACCTTGGGACGGGACCCAGGTGTCCCCTCCCGCCTTTCCCCCCCCCCCGCGTCACCTTGGCCGTGGCCTCGGGGAAACTGAGGCCTGGGGGGAAGGGGGGAGGGGGGGGGGGGGGGGGGCACGGCTGGGGGGGGCAGTAATGGGTGGAGTGCAAGCTCCGCCCCTCTCATTTGCATATTAATGATCTTGCCGGGTGTGGGGGGGTGGAGGCGGCCGGCGGTCTCCCGGCAACAGCATCCCCCCCCCCCCCCGCTTCGTCTCCTGGCAACGGTATCCAGGCAACCGCATCCCGGCATCCCCACGAGGGGGGGTCCCTCATTAGCATAGCCCCACCCCCCTCGGCCAATGTTAGCCGTTCATTAGCATATTAAAGAACTCATTTGCATGTAGGGAGCTGCCTCTTACGGGGGGGGGGACGACACACGACACGGATGGGGGATTCTCGAGGGTCTTCTATGAGGCTGGGACCCCCCCCCCAGATGGAGTGGGACCCCCCCCCCCAGAAAGGGGGGACCCCCGGGACCCCCAGCAGACTGAGAGTGACCCCCCCCAGGGACCCCCCCACAGACAGAGGGGACCCCCTCCCCGCACCCTCCGTCAAAGAGGGACCCCCCCCAGACAGAAGGGACCCCTCCTGGGCCCCCCCCCAAAAGACAGAGAGGGACCCCCCCCCCGAAAGAGGGTACCCCCAGGACCCCTTCACCCCTCTAGCTGACTGAGAGGGCCCCCCCCCCAAACCCCACCCCCTCTGCTCCCCCCCCCAGGCAGAGGGGACCCCCAGGACCCCCCCAAAGACAGAGGGCCCCCCCCTCTGAAAGAGGGGACCCCCGGAATCCCCCCAAAGACAGAGAGGGACCCCCCCCCGAAAGAGGGCACCCCCAGGACACCCCACACACCCCCCCCCCGGGGCCCCCCCCAAAGAGAGAGCGGCTCCCCCTCCTCTTCACACACAAAAGGTTTAATCGCCCCGGGCGGGGGGGGCACAGGTTTTTAATGTAAAAACTTGTGTTAAACACTGCAGCGGGCCGGGGGGGGGGCCCGGGGGGGGGGGGGGCGGCTGGTGGGATGAGGGGGGGGGGCAAGTAGGGCTGGGGGCAGATTGGGGGGGGTAGGGGGCAAATAGAGGGGTGATGGGGCAGCGGGGGGGGGGGAAGGGGTAAATGGGGCGGGGGGGGGTTATCCAGACCAGCCAGATAGGAGCCCCGGGCCGAGGCGGGGGGGGGGGGGACAGGGGACAAGGGGGGGGGGACACAAGGCTCCCCCCCCCCTCACCAAGAGGGGTTTTTTGGGGGGGTTTGGGGAGGGGGGGCTGCGGTTCTCGTGTCATCTGTGCAGACATGTCAGTGGCGTGTGCGGGGCCCCCCCCGCCGCCGGCCCGGCCGAAGGCACCGCGGCGGGGGGCAGGCCGAGGGGGGGGGGGGGGGGACGACACGCGTGTCAGGGCGCACACGCGTGTCGGGGTATGCACACGTGTTGGGACACCCACACGTCAGGGTGCACACGCGTGTTGGGGTGTGCACATGTGTTGGGGCACACACGCGTGTCACGGCACCCCTGTGTCAGAGCACCCACGTGTCAGGGCACACGCGTGTCAGGGCGCACACACGTGTCATGGCACCCCTGTGTTGGGGCACGCGTGTCAGGGCGCACACGCGTGTCACGGCACCCCCGTGTCAGGGCACACGCGTGTCAAAGCACGCACACGTGTTGGGACACGTGTCGGGGCACCCACGTGTCAGGGCACACGCGTGTCGGGGTCCACACGTGTTGGGGCACCCACAAGTCCCGGGGGGGGCGTGTCGGGGCGCACACGTGTGTGGGGGTGCCCACACATGACCCATGGGTACACACGCGTGTCGGGGTGCCTCCGTGTGACCCAGGGGTGCCCCCCCGGGCACAGGGAGGTACCGGGTTGCATACGGGTGTCCCCGGGGGGGCGGGGGGGCATATAGATACCGATGGGGGGGGGGGGGGCATGGGGAGCACCCCGGGCCCCCCCGGGGGGTTTGGGGGGGGGGTGTCAGCTGGCACCTGGGGGGGGGGGGGGGCGGGGCACTCACCCCTGGGTTTGGGCACCCGAGGGTGGGTTTGGCCCCCCCCCCCCCCCCAGGACCACCCAAGGGTGCCCAGGAGCCCCCAGAGGTGGGTTTCCCCCCCAGGAGCACCCAAGGGTGGGTTTGGCCCCCCCGCGAGCCCCCAGGGGTGGGTTTAGCCCCCCAGGAGCCCCCCCGGGAGCCCCCAGGGGTGGGTTTTCTCCCCAGGATCACCCCCCCCAGGAGCCCCCCCAGCCCCTGGGGTTGCCCAGGAGCCCCCCCCCCGAGCACCCCTGGGTGCTGTGTGTGTGTGTGTCGTCGTCCCCCCCCCCCAATTTACACCCCCCCCCCCCAACTAGACGGTGCTCTCCAGCATCCAGTGGGTGCTGCCGAAGGAGGGGCGCAGCGGGGGGGTCCCCTCGGGCAGGTCGAGGCGGGGGAGGGAACCGTGACGCCGAGTCCGTGCCCTGCGGGGGTAACTGTGGCTGGGGAAGAGCCCCCGCGACCCCCCCGCACCGAGAACAACCCCCCCACCTCCGACAGCACCCCCCCCTCCCGCACCGCCACCCCCCAGGGCGGGGGGCAGAAAGGAAGGGGGGGTGGTGGGCGCCCTGGTCGGGGGGGGGTGGTGGTGGTGTGGGGGGGGGGGGGCGCCTTGGGCGGGGGGGGGTTCGGGGGGGCGGGGGGTGCCGTTGGTTTGGGAGCAGACGCTGGCGACGGCGGCGGGGGGGGGCCGGCGGGCGGCGGCGGCCGCTTTGTAGCGGGCGGTGAGGATGAGGATGAAGACGAGGACGGAGGCGGCGATGGCGGCGCCGATGACGATGATGACGGTGCCCCCCAAAAAGTGGGGGCGGGGGAGGGCGGCGCAACCCCCCCCCCCCCTCCCCGCCGCCGCCCCCCCCCGCCCCCCCGCCGCCTCCTCCCCCCGCCCCCCCGCCGTTTTCACTCCCGCCGGGGGTGGCGAAACGGACGCAGCCCAAAGGGCGAGGGGAGGAGGGGGGGGTCCCTCCTGCGCCCCCCCCCGCCGTGCCCCCCCCTTGGGCCAAGAGGGCGGAGACGCAGAGATCGTAGTGGCGGCCCGCGGCCAAGTCCCGCAGCACGAAGCTCCGGCTGGAGGGGGGCAGCAGCCTGCGGGGGGGGGACACTCAGTGAGGGGGGGGCACTCAGGGGGTGGGGGGTACCCGGGGGGTGGGTGGGCAGCAGCCTGCGGGGGGGGGACACTCAGTGGGGGGGGGGGCACTCAGGGGGTGGGGGGGCAGCAGCCTGCGGGGGGGGGACACTCAGTGAGGGGGGGGCACTCAGGGGGTGGGGGGTACCCGGGGGGTCGGGGGGCAGCAGCCTGCGGGGGGGGGGCACTCAGTGAGGGGGGGGGCACTCAGGGGGTGGAGGGGGGCAGGAACCTGGGGGGGGGGGGGCACACGGGGCCTGTGGGGGGGACACACACAGTTGTGGGGGGGCGGCACTCAGGGGGTGGGGGGTACCCGGGGGGTGGGGGGTACCCTGGGGTTGGGGGGGCAGGAACCTGGCGGGGAGGGGGGGGGGCACACGGGGGTTGGGGTGGGGGCAACAGCCTGTGGGGGGGGTGGGGGAAACGGGGGTTGGGGGGGCGCTCAGGGGGTGGGAGGTACCCGGGGGCTGGGGGGCACTCAGGGGGTGGGGTGGCAGCAGCCTGCAGGGGGGGGACACTCGGGAGGGGGGGGGGCACTCGGAGGTGGGGGGTACCCGGGGGTTGGGGGGCACCCAGGGATTGAGGGGGGGGCAGGAACCTTGGGGGGGGGAAGCAGCCTGGAGTGGGGGCACCCAGGGGTTGGGGAGTGCCCGGGGGGGGGGCAGGCACACGCGGGGGGGACGGACACGGGGGGGGGGCACCGGCACGGCCAGTCCTCGGCGGTACCACGCGGCCACGGGAGGTGGCACCAAGCCGTGACATGCGGTGCCGTGACACGCGATGCCACAACACGCCACGCGGCGCCAAGGTGGCAGCACGCGCTGTCACGCGGTGCCACGCCGCGCCGGATGCCACCAAGCCACGCCACGCGGTGCCGTGAGGTGCCACGTGGCCTCGTGCCATGCCATGCCACGTGCCAGCAAGCGACGTCACGCGGTGCCATGCCGTGCCAGATGCCACCAAGCCACGCCACACGCTGCCATGAGGTGTGAGATGCCACCAAGCGATGCCATGCGGTGCCACGTGGCACCACGTCATGCCACGCCACACCAAGCCACACGGTGCCATGTCATGCCAGATGCCACCAAGCGATGCCACGCGGTGCCACGTGTCACCACGTCATGCCACGCCACACCAAGCCACGCGGTGCCATGTCATGCCAGATGCCACCAAGCGATGCCACGTGGTGCCACGCCACGCAGTGCCACATCATGCCACGCCATGCCACGCGGTGCCGTGAGGTGCCACCTGGACTTGTGCCATGCCACATGGTGCCGTGAGGTGCCAGATGCCACCAAGCGATGCCACGCGGTGCCATGTGATGCCGCATGGTGCCACGCCGGGCCAGATGCCACCAAGAGATGCCACGCGATGCCGCGAGGTGCCACATGGCACCATGTCATGCCATGCCACGCCACGCCACGCGGTGCCACGCCGTGCCAGGTGCCACCATGAGATGCCACGTGGTGCCACACGGTGCCGGATGCCACCAAGAGATGCCACGCGGTGCCACATGGCACCATGTCATGCCATGCCACACGGTGCCACGCCGTGCCAGAGGCCACCATGCCACGCCACGCCGTGCCGTGCGATGCCACGTGGTGCCACCTGGCCTCCTGAGATGCCACCCCGTGCCACATGGACCAAGCGATGCCCTCCCCTCTCCGTGCCCCCCCCCCACCCCCCCGGTCTCACGTGGCGCAACGCCGGGGAAAAGCACCCCAGGACCCCCAAAACCCCCTGAAATCCCCCCAAAAGCCCGCCCCGCGGGCACCCACCTGTAGACGAAGGTGTCGTCGAGGGAGCTGTTGTACTGCACCTGGAACACGCGGATGCCGGGGACGTGGCGCTGGGGCAACCAGCGGATGCGCGCCGAGGAGCCCGTCACCTCGGCGGCCACCACCCGCCGCTCGCCCGTTGCCCGCGACTCGTTGCCCCCGGCCCGCGCCATGTCGGAGGGACCCGGCCCGGCGGCTTCGGCCTCCCCCCCTTCCCCGTCCCCGTGGGGAACGGGCAAGGGCAGGACGGCCACCTCCACCCGGGCGGCCGCCTCGCCGGCGGCGTTGGAGGCCACGCAGGTGAAAGCCCCGTGGTCCCGCAAGGTGGCCACCCGCAGCTCCAAGGAGCCGTCGGCCCCCAGGGCTCGCCGGGAGCCGTTCTGCACTAGCCGCCCGTCGGGTCCCAACCAGTGCAGGGCCGGGGGGGGGTCCCCGGCCGCCGCGCACCCCAACCTCAAAGGTTGCCCTTCCAAGACGGCGGCCGGTTGGGCAACCGCCCCGGCGATGGCGGGAGCCCGGCAAGCCAATTCCTCCTCCGGTACGGCCCACAGTAGCCGTCCGGCTAGCGGGGGGGGCGAAGCGCAGCTCTCCAGGCGCCCCGGTGCCGTCAGCCGCCGTAGCCACAGCAGCTCGCAGTTACAGTGCAAAGGGTTGCCCCCGGCTACCAAACTGGGTCCCGGTGGCCCCGGCACCGGCGGCAGGGCTCGTAGCCGGTTGGCCGTCAGGTCCAAGCGAGCCAAGCGGGGCAAGCGGGCCACCGCCCCGGCGGGCACCCGCTCCAGCAGGTTGTGGTCTAAAGTGAGGGTGGCCAAGCTGGCCATGGCGGCCACCGCCTCCCAGGGGAGGGCCGGCAGGTTGTTGTGGGAGAGGTCCAGGTCCTCCACGGTGGCGGCGAAGGCGGCGAAGGCGGCCGGCTCGATGGCGGCCAGTTGGTTGTTGGCCAGGATGAGGTGGCGGAGGCTGGCCAAGCCCCGGAGCTGGGGGCCGCTGAGGGCGGGCAAGCGGTTGCCGTCCAGGTGGAGGGCGCGCAGGGCGCGCAGGTCGGCGAAGGCGCCGGGGGCCAGGCGGCGGAGGCCGTTGCGGGAGAGGGTGAGGTGGACCAGGCTGCTCATGTTGGCGAAGTCGCTGCGTCCCACCGCCCCGATGAAGTTGTCGGCCAAACGCAGCTCCACGGCCCCCCGGTCCAGGGTGGGGGGCACGGCCAGCAGCCCCGTGCGGGCGCAGAGGAGGGTGGGGTTGGGGGCCGCCGCCGGGCAGAGGCAGCGGGGGGGGCAGCGGTGGGACCCCGCCACCGCCCCCAGCATCACCAGGGGCACCAGCAGCTTCGCCATCCTCCGCCGGCCCCGGCGGCGCCTGCGGGGACAAGGGGGGGTGAGGGGGGGGGGGGCCAGGATCGTGTCCGGAGGGGGGACAGGGAGGAAGGGGGGGGGTGGGTAGAGGGGATGTGGGGGGGCAGGGGGGGCAGGATCGTGCCTGGAGGGGGGACAGGGGGGCAGGGTTGGGGGGGTACAGGGGGTCAAGGGGGGCAGGATCAAGCCCAAAGGGGGACAGGGGGGGCAGGATGAGGGGGGGACACGGGAAGGAACAGGGGGGCAAGGGGTCAGGGGGGGCAGGATCGGGCCCGGGGGGGGGGACAGGGGGGTCAGGGTTGGGGGGTTACATGGGGGCAGGGGGGCAGGATCGGGCCCGGGGGGGGACGGGGGGGGTCAGGGTGGCGGTGGGGAGAGGGGATGTGGGGGGACAGGGGGGCAGGATTGGGCCCGGGGGGGGGACACCCCACCCCATCCCCTGGGATCTGTGAGATCCCGTGTGATCCCGTGTGTCCCATGAGAACCCATGACATCCCATGTGCCCTCTGTGTTCCCGTGTGATCCCGTGTGTCCCGAGATCCCTCATAATCCCATGTGTCCCATGGGATCCAGTGTGATCCCGTGAGATCCCATGTGAGCCTGTGTGTCCTGTGTGATCCCGTGTTCCTGGCATGTTCCCGTGTGCCCCGAGATCCCTCATGATCCCACATATCCCATGGGATCCCATGGGATCCCATGTTCCCGGCGTGTTCCTGTGTGTCCCGAGGTCCCTCCATGTGATCCCATGAGATCCCATGTGTTCCCATGTGTCCCATGAGATCTGGGGAGACCCCACCTGATCCCGTGAGATCCCATGTGATCCCATGTTCCCGGCGTGTTCCTGTGTGTCCTGAGGTCCCTCATGATCCCATGAGATCCCGTGTGTTCCCATGAGATCCCATGAGATCCAGGGAGATCCCGCCTGATCCTGTGAGATCCCCTAAGTTCCCGTGTGATCCTGTGTTCCCTGCATGTTCCTGTGTGTCCTGAGATCCCTCATGATCCTGTGTGTCCCATGAGATCCCGTGTGATCCCATGAGATCCCGTGTGATCCCATGTTCTCGTGTGATCCCATGAGATCCCGTGTGTCCCATGAGATCCAGGGAGATCCCGCCTGATCCCATGAGATCCCGTGTTCCCGTGTGTCCCGAAATCCCTCGTGATCCCGTGTGATCCCATGTGATCCCATGTGTTCCCATGTGATCCCGTTACCTCCTCTCAGGGCTCCATCTCGGTCCCGTCTGGGCGTCGCCACGGGGCCTGTGGGGACAGGGGATGGGCCAGTATGGACCAGTACAGACCAGCATGGACCAGTACGGACCAGTATGGACCATTAAGAACCCATACGCACCAGTACGGACCAGTACCCACCAGTACAGAGTCATCAGTACCCACCAGTACAGACTAGTATGGACCAGTACCCACCAGTACAGACCCATTCTCACCAGTATGGACCAGTACCCCCCAGTACAGACCCCCCAGTACTGACCAGTATGAGCCCATACCCACCAGCATGGACCCAGTATGGACCAGTACCTACCAGTACAGACCCACCAGTATGGACCAGTACAGATGCGCACAGCCCAGTATGGCTCAGCACAGCCCAGTACATCCCAGTATGTGTGAGCAGTACAGTCCAGTATGGCTCAGTAGAGCCCAGTATGGGCCAGTAAGGCCCAGCACAGCCCAGTATGGTCCAGCCCAACCCAGTAAGACCCAGCATATCCCAGTATGGCCCAGCACAGCCCAGTACAAACCAATATGGCCCAGAACAGCCCAGTACAGACCAATATGGAGCAGCTCAGCCCAGTACAGACCCAGTACAGACCAGTATGGGACAGCTCAGCCCAGTACAGACCCGGTACAGACCACTACAGGACTGCACATCCCAGTATGGCCCAGTACAGACCAATATGGAGCAGCTCAGCCCAGTACAGACCCAGTACAGACCAGTATGGGACAGCTCAGCCCAGTACAGACCCGGTACAGACCACTACAGGACTGCACATCCCAGTATGGCCCAGTACAGACCAATATGGAGCAGCTCAGCCCAGTACAGACCAGTATGGCACAGCTCAGCCCAGTACAGACCCGGTACAGACCAGTACAGGACTGCACATCCCAGTACAGACTCAGTACGGACCAGTATGGGACAGCTCAGCCCAGTACAGACCCAGTACAATACTGCACATCCCAGTATGGCCCAGTACAGACCAATATGGGACAGCTCAGCCCAGTACCAACCCAGTACAGACCAGTACAGGACTGCACATCCCAGTATGGCCCAGTACAGACCAGTATGGGACAGCTCAGCCCAGTACCAACCCAGTACAGACCAGTACAGGACTGCACATCCCAGTATGGCCCAGTACAGCCCAGTACAGGACTGCACAGCCCATTATGGACCCAGTACAAACCAGTATAGCCCAGTACAGCCCATTTCAGCCCAGCATGGCCCAGTACAGACCGCCACAACCCAGAGACCGCCCACCCCAGTGCCTCCCCCAGCCCCCAGTGCCCCCCCCCCCCGGCTCCGGTATCACCCCCCCGCCTCCGGTGCCCCCCTTCTCGTACCTCCCCCCCCGGTACCCTGACCCCCGGCACCTACCCCCCCCCCCCCCCCTCGGTGAAGCCCCCGGTACCTGGGGGGGGGGGCTCAGCCCACGGACGCTCCCATGGCAGCTCCGAGCGTGGCACCGGCCCCGGGAAGGCGGGGGGGGTGGGGGACCGGGCCCGGTCAGGCCTCGCCCCCCCGGGGGGACATGGGCGGGGACGTGCTGGGGGGGGGGGGGAGGGGGCACTGAGAACGAAGAGGTGTGGGGGGGGGGCGCACCGGGCCCGGTTGTAGCGGGGTTGGGGAGGGGCGATGGGAGGAGGAGGGGGGGGGGGATGGATGGCGGTACCGGGAAGGGGGAGCACCGGGATGATGGGGTGGGGGGGGACCGGGATGTCGGGGGGGATGCTGGGGGGGGGAAGGTTAGCGGGATGCTGAAGGGGGGGGGGGGCGCTACCGTGATGCCGGAGGGGGGGGGGGGGGGGGGGGGTTACCGGGATGCTGGGGGGTTACCGGGATGCCGGAAGGGGGGGGTTACCGGGATGCCGGAGGGGGGGGGTTACCGGGATGCCGGGGTTGGGTACCGCGATGCTGGCGGTGGGGGGGGGTAGGACCGGGATGCCGGGATGCTGAAGGGGGGGGGGGGGCGGTTACCGGGATGCCGGGGTTGGGATGGGGGGGTGGGGGGGGTGTCCGATGACGGCGGGGCGGCCCCGGGGCGGTGCCGGTGCCGGTGCAGCCCCGGTCCCGCCGGAACAGGCCGCCGCCGCCGCCGCTCGGAGCCGCAGAGCCGCCGGGGCGGGGCCGGGGGGCGGGGCCACGGGGAGGGGCGGGGCCAACGGGGAGGGGCGGGGCCACGGACGGACCCACGGACGGACAGAGGGACGGACCCACGGACGGACACACGGTGGGGGGGGGGGGGCCGGAGCGGGCTCTGCTCCCCTGCCCCCGACACCGGCGGGGCCACCGGTCCCTCCCTCCGTCCGTCTGTCCTGCCCTCCATCCATCCATCCATCCATCCATCCATCCCTCCCCCCGTCTGTCTGTCTGTCCCTCCCTCCGTCTGTCTGTCCTGCCCTCCATCCATCCATCCCTCCCTCCCTCCCTCCCTCCCTCCATCCATCCATCCATCCATCCCTCCTCCCGTCTGTCTGTCCCTCCCTCCGTCCGTCTGTCCGTCTGTCCCTCCCTCCGTCTGTCTGTCCGTCTGTCCTGCCCTCCATCCATCCATCCCTCCCTCCGTCCGTCCATCCATCCCTCCCTCCCCCCGTCTGTCCGTCTGTCCCTCCCTCCGTCTGTCTGTCCGTCTGTCCTGCCCTCCATCCCTCCATCCCTCCATCCATCCATCCATCCATCCATCCCTCCCTCCGTCCGTCTGTCCGTCTGTCCCTCCCTCCGTCTGTCTGTCCGTCTGTCCTGCCCTCCATCCATCCATCCCTCCATCCATCCCTCCCTCCGTCCGTCTGTCCATCTGTCCTGCCCTCCATCCATCCATCCAT